>NW_025764977.1:0-35000 GCF_003918875.1 Haliotis rubra | reverse complement strand
CCGGTGTTGGCCTACATGAAACAGTTGCCCTTACCTTCCACGAAGAGGAAGTATCCCTTGGGGTTTTTCCTGAGTATCCGTATGGCCTTATCTGTCATTGCAGCTAAAGATGGCTCCTTGTTTGGATTCTGCTGCCTCTCAGCCTCAAACTGCATGTGGTCCTGGTTGAACAACCCTACAACAGCAATCACGTTACTATGATATTGCTGGAATATTGCTAAAAGTGACGTTTAACCACACACACCCATTCACCTCCTGACATCCTTTTTATGTACGACCACCCAAACCTGTAGCAGAACACCCACATCTTAACTCACAATGGCCATGAATATTAACTACGGTCATATGATCGGATATTGAGCATTATATATCAAAAGTTTCATTTCATGGGGGTCGGTTGACAGACTTGTGGTTAAAGCGTTCGCTCGTCACACCGAAGACCCGGGCTCGATTCCCCACATGGGTACAATGTGTGAAGCCCTTTTCTCGTGTCACCCGCCGTGATATTGCTGTAATATTGCTAAAAACGGCGTAAAACCTCAAACACTCACTGACTCATTCACTCATTCATTCAATCAATAAACCTAACCTATTTATTACTCATTTATGGCAAAAATGTACACCCGCCTGGATCGGTTGACCAGGTCAACATGAATACATTAATGTCAGTCGGCCAGTGGCCATCCTATGTCATGCTGACCCAGATAACTGTCATGTCCGTGCGCTTGTCTGTTTCATAATCGTAACCCACTGCATTCGTGTCCAACTCGTGTTATACCGGGACAAGCCGAATAGCAGAGTTTACGGAAAGGGGCGAGTGGTGACGAATGGCCGAATGATGCTTCTTGGAGGTTACGGAAAGGAGCGAGTGGTGACGAATGTTTCCGTGAAAGTTCATTCGGCTGGTTTCGGTTAGTCCAAGCGCATCAGCGGGCAAGTTCAAGGCTGGTTGTCGCGACACACAGAATATCAATCTGCTTGGAAGGTAACAGTCACATTAAATTGTGTGATCAACTAAAGAATATAACAGGTGTCGCCATTCAGCTAAAGATCAGTGTGAAATGTGATATACCCAGGTGTTTATTTGGCGTGTTTATGTTTACTTTAACACTGTTGCATGACCCGTCTGGTATAAACAAAACAAGTCATAATACTGACACGTTTCGACCATGCTAGCTGTACGATACATTGCACAGTCAACGACTTTTGCTGTGTTTTAAAGACGCCCTGACACAATGTGTTCAATAAGGCAGAATAAGTATCGGAAGGTGAAAATCTTGGGCGCAATGTGGGAAACCGGAGCCACTGACAGTTAGCTTTGCACGCAGGTCTCGTGCGGAATGTGCCCACGTGCAGTGCGTGCTGTACGATTCCCTACAACCGTGCTTCTGTCAGACGACAATTGCCGCTGTGCGGATTATCTCAGACATACAGAGCAACTTGTTACAGATTCCGAAATCTGTGGACGGTGGGGTAGCCCAGTAGTTAAAGCGTCCGCTCGTCACGCCGCATACCCGTGTTCGATTCCACATGGGTACACTGTTAAGCCCACGTCTGGTGTCCCACGCCGTGATATTGCTGGAATATTGCTAGAAGAGGCGTAAAACCATACTCACTCACTCACTCACTCACTCACTGAATACTGGCATCTGTATATAAATTCCGCCAATTCAACAGAAATGAATATTGTTTTGCATAATATTGTTCTATGAATAATCATCCGCGATTATGGCGGATATTATACAAAACTGCGACAAACCCACAACAAATTCGGAGCTCGACAATCAAATGTGTTCAAAACACCCGTATCGCTCAGCCATTTCTTTCCTTATTCCTGTAAGCGCGATCTCCCGTTATTCAATCAGTTTCCAAATGACGGGACAAGCTGTTATGACCGAATGGCCTTCATTCTTCAGCTCTCATTCGCCGTCAGTTATCAGCTTGTATATTTTGATTTCTTGATATATTTCAGTATAATATCCGCGTAAATTTGCAATAAGAGGTGATAAATACAGCCACGAGCATAACAATATATCACTTATGAACTATTATCTTAAATATTGCGCTTACATTTCACTTCATTGGGATATTGGCGCTACAACAAATCAGTATATTCAATATATCATCAAACATCGAAGGTAGATATCCTAAAGCGTTTATGACTTGAAATGGGTTTGAAATAAAGGGATTGTGTTTATGCATTTGTCTTTGTGCTATATACGCCGTGTCACAGGTAACACAACCTCATTATTCCGAGGGGCGGTGGGGTAGCCTAATGGTTAAAGCGTTGGCTCGTCACGCCGAAGACCCGGGTTCGAATCCCTACATGGGTACAATGTGTGAAGCCCATTTCTGGTGTCCCCCGCCGTGATGTTGCTGGAATATTGCTAAAAGCGGCGTAAAATCAAACTCAGTCAGTCAGTCAGTCATTAATCCGAACCCTCACATTTCTAATCCTGAATATTTCCTTCTAATGTCAGATCTCTTTTTCACAATATCGCCATCAATGATGACAGAATTGGTTCATGGGGGGAAATAATTAAATCTAAAAGCTTTAGACAGCTAAACTGGTTGACTGGTTGATAATGTGTGTATAGATGTGTAGTTAAACATGCTACTTGATTGTTGAATCCGTTAATCCTCACATTTGATCTATTGGTAGCACGTTTATGAGCATGACTTTTGATTGCGCGAATAAAGTTTTCAGTTGCAAGAACCAGCTTTGACAGTTCGAGACAAAAGGGTTAGTTTGTACTTATAATGGCTTTTGGGGACCCTAAAATGAGCTCGAAACAACCACTATTCGACACATCCAGTACGAGACATCAGCGTAGCAATAATGATAAATATAAGGAAATCGGCAAGGACCGAGAGATGAGTTTGACACAACCGAGAATTCGTCTCAACCGATTTCGAGACATAGGGGTTCGAATGTGCTTTAACTGGTCTTGTTTTAACAAATACTAACCTGTATTTGGACTTATTATCTTTATAGTTATGTATCGTTTTTATTGCCTATGCAAGGGGTGTGGGATCACATTTTAGGTTAATAAATGTCAGGGAACTTTGAAGAAGTTAATCTACACTCAACTGACATATTTTTCTTAAAACCATAAGTTTAGAAGAGGTTTCGTTTTTTTTTATGAACCAGCAATGTGCGAGTGCTTCTGTTATGTTTATTACTTTTGAAAATAAACAAAGAAACTGATCGTTTTTGTCTGAAGAATTTCTGGCCTTCAGGCGCCAATATGAAATCCTTCTGGAGGGGAACGAGTCGCTATTCAGATGTTCTGGAATATCATGAGTTGGTCATGAATGGTCGCAGAATAACACGAGGTGGTTACGAATGGTCCCGCTAACACGAATGGGCCACGAATGGCGTTATTCTGGAACCCGTCGCTCCACTTTCGTGGCCGTTTTGGGACTGGGTTGCGTCTCAGCGCAAATGGGCTTAGCTAAAATAATTGTCGTGGGACAACTTTTAACATGTCTGCACATACATTTGTACATATTTTAACCACACACGCTATCTAAAGCACTCTGGACTTAAATTCAGATACAGGACAAGACATATATATGATAATAAAGTATTACTGAAGCACGTCAGGCGCGGAATCTGATTGGTTTAGGGACGGTGGGGTAGCCTTTTGGTTAAAGCGTTCGCTGGTCACGCCGAAGACCCGGGTTCGATTCCTAACCTGGGTACAATGTGTGAAGCACATTCTGGTAGGCCGGAATGTTGCTGGAACATTACTAAAAGATACGTAAAACCAAACTGGCACACACACTGACTGGTTTGTGGTAATTTATAGGGGTGGGCGATAATACCGGTTAACCGGTATATTGCAATTCGAACTTCACAATACGATATATTACGGTACACTTTTCGCGAACCGGTTCACCCGATACGATCGGCAATTTCCGTAATGTAGTACAAAATACTACTAACATCCATTCGTGACCCACTCGTGTTATTCCGGGACAAGCCGTCTTGGAGGTTACGGAAAGGGGCGAGTGGTGACGAATGCTAACATTTGTGTTTCCTCTATATTATTATCCTTGAATAGTTTGGAGAATGTTTGTTAGTCATATAATTGCAGTTGCGTGACTTTAAACCATATAGATAAAAAGAAAATAGATTGGCACGGCACTCGTAGGGATAAACAAAACGCCACTGCATACGCTTTTTCTCCAGTTCCAAAGCGTTCTCCAAGTCCTCAATTCTGGAAACATTTACAATTGATCTCTTGTACAAACGCATCTGAGTTCTGACAATGGCCAGTGGCATTGTTTCAAAAGAAAGGAAGCAATGTGAACATTACACATTCACAATATATTGCAATACATATTGCAATACGCCAACACATGTCCCAATATATAGCAATACGAAAACAATTTCAATACCTAACCCTAGTAATTTAACACACAGCTTCCTTCGACAGAGGGTGTTGATGTATTGGGACAACTCCTCCAACAGGATACAGTCAGTGTGGAGGAGGGTCAGGGTCATTTGCAGCTGGCACAGGCTATGCAAGAGTCGTGATATTGACCGCGCGTGTTCACGTCGAACGACCACAGTTCGATTGGTATGTTTGCTTCTATGAATCAACTACAGGTTATTTTTTCTTTTGCGTTTAGATTTGCCATTTGATTATTCCTTTAGGGTCAATATACAGATGGTAATTTAAATTTGGGTTTGGGTGAGTATCTTTGCTATGGGTAATGGTAACATTACTTTAAAAAATAGGGGCTGTTGCGATACATTTTTCCATGTGTATATACACACATACCACACCCCATCACAACACAACATTATCACACAGATACTACATGACACCACAACACAACACAGACAAACCACCACACACCACAGACAAGCCACACCACACCGCACCACACACATACCACACCACATCACACACATACCACATCACATCACACACATACATCACACACATACCACACCCACCGCATCACACACATACCACACCACATCATACACATACCACAACACATCACACACATACCACAACACATCACACCACATCACACCGCATCACACACATACAAGAACACATCACACATACCACATCACACACATACCACACCACATCACACACATACCATACAACTTCACATACATAACACACAACATCACACTCATACCACACCCACCGCATCACACACATACCACACCACATCACACACATACCACAACACATCACACACATACCACAACACATCACACACATACCACATCACATCACACACATACACACACACATACCACACGCATCACACATACCACATCACACACATACCACAATACATCACACACATACCACAACACATCACACACATACCACAACACATCACACACATACCACATCACATCACACACATACCACAACACATCACACACATACCACAACACATCACACACATACCACAACACATCACACACATACCACAACACATCACACACATACCACAACACATCACACACATACCACAACACATCACACACATACCACAACACATCACACACATACCACAACACATCACACACATACCACAACACATCACACACATACCACAACATACCAGCACACACACAACACACACCATAATACACCACATCACACACATACCACAACACATCACACACATACCACAACACATCACACACATACCACCACAACACAGCACACACATACCACACCACATCACATAACATACCACAACACATCACACACACACATATCAAACACATCACACACATACCACACCACATCACACACATACCACACCACACACATCACACACATACCACAACACATCACACACATACCACAACACATCACACACATACCACAACACACACATACACAATAAATCACACACATACCACAACACATACCACAACAAATCACACACATACTACAACACACACATGCAACACCACACCGCATCACACACATACCACAATAAATCACACACATACCACACCGCATCACACACATACCACAATAAATCACACACATACCACACCGCATCACACACATACCACAATACATCACACACATACCACACCACATCACACACATACCACACCACATCACACACATACCACACCACATCACACACATACCACACCACATCACACACATGCCACACCAAATCACACACATACCACACCGCATCACACACATACCACACCGCATCACACACATACCACAATAAATCACACACATACCACAACACAACACACACATACCACAACACATCACACACATACCACAACACACAGACACCACTCCACAACACATGCACACTTACTCTATTATTTACAGACCGGTGCCATTTATCTGGTCTTCGTAAGAGGCGACTAACGGGATCATGTGGTCAGGCTCGCTTACTTGGTTGACCCATGTCATCGTATCCCAGTTACGTAGATCGATGAACATGTTGTTGATCACTGGATTGTCTGGTCCAGTCTCGATTATTTACAGACCGCCGCCATATAGCCGAAATATTGCTGAGTGCGGCGCAAACTAAAACTCAACTCACATGCACATGCTATACGGACCACATCACATCACACACGCCAGACCATACCACACAACACACAAAGCTGTGTTAAATCCGATCATCGGACTCATTACTTCTTCTGCCTTTTTAATCTATCGGATTTACTTCTGTTTTTTCAGTTCATCCCACAGAAGACTGAACTTTCAAAATGGGTATTGGAGGCTTATGGACCTACTGCAAAGACAACCTTCATTCTTGTGGACAGAGAGTTGACTTGGTCCAAGTTGCCACGCAACGTGGTGGAATTATTCTCCTGGTGACAATCACTGGATTGTCTGGTCCAAACTCGATTTGTTTACAAACATCGTACAGTTGAAAAACTGCTGAAACAAATATATACTCATAATATAGTCACAACTGTACAATTGACTCTTGACAATTGAGATTTCTTATGGATGTGGAAAGGGTTTTGTCGCTTCTATTGTCTTGTATGGACTAGTGCGTTTACAAACCCGCGTCATATTGCTGAATAAAGGGCAGTGCCAGGTAATTTTATGGATAATGAGGGGACGTTTACGCCGCGTTTAACAGTATTTCCGTAATAGTACGACATGTCCTCACTAACTCACTCACTCACTCTCCAACTCACTCACTCACCAACTCATCCATTCTGCACATTTGCCAAGAAGATGTGCAGGGGAACCTTCAACACTTTGAGCGATTTATCACCCATCAAAGAGATGTTAAAGTAGAGAAAGGTTACAAGAGAGAAAACTTCCTGTATATCTGAACAATATTTTACTAATCGCGGTTCCCATGTAAGGGTGGCAGTAGAAAAGGCTCCCTGTATTTGTGAACAATGTTTTACTAATCGTTGTGTATCGCTGTTTATCAGAACCCATTTTTCTCTTCAGCCAACAAGTCCTGGTTTGAGCGCTATGGAAGGAGAACAAGCTTTCTGTGCCACATCCTGCGTTACTTCCTGCTGCTCAACTGGAAGCACAATTTGCTCATCACTGAAAATGAGTTCTGTGCACTGTTCGTCGTGGTGTTTGGCTCCAAAGACGAGAGATGGCACCAGGGACTTCGTATAAAACCTTCCCCGCGATGTGTCGTTTGTTTCACAGAAAATCAATGTCATCATAGTCTAGATACAATACCTGTTACAAGAATAAATACTCATGGAAAAGAAATAAAATAATTATGTTAAAATTATTTATGAAAAATAATATTTAAAAATTTAAACGTCAAACTCTGTTTAATAAAGATATGTGGCCATTCTTCACCTCCTATGAACTTTGTTCAAGTAAACGCATGTTTAATTAGCGGTGTTATATTGGAAAACGCAGAAATGCGGGTTCATTTTTATTGCTTTAAAAGACATTGACGGGTTACATTCCTCGCAGGTTGAACTCAAGTTAATAAATCATACCTTACATTCTTGAGCATGAGCATGTGTCTGATACCAGGTGTTCTTGAAACAGTATTCTGCTCTACCGGTAACACGCATCTCATAATAGCTGTTTGTGCGAAAGGTCAGAATGTATATCACTGTGGAATGTCTCGAAGAATAGGTTAGAAGCCGGTAGGAATTGGATGTTTCATAATAGCTGTTTGTGCGAAAGGTCAGAATGTGTATCACTGTGGAATGTCTTGAAGAATAGTGTTAGAAGCTGGTAGGAATTGGATGTTTCATAATAGCTGTTTGTGCGAAAGGTCGGAATGTGTATCACTGTGGAATGTCTTGAAGAATAGTGTTAGAAGCTGGCAGGAATTGGATGTTTCATAATAGCTGTTTGTGCGAAAGGTCAGAATGTGTATCACTGTGGAATGTCTTGAAGAATAGTGTTAGAAGCTGGCAGGAATGGGATGTTTCATAATAGCTGTTTGTGCAAAAGGTCAGAATATGTATCACTGTGGAATGTCTTGAAGAATAGTGTTAGAAGCTGGCAGGAATGGGATGTTTCATAATAGCTGTTTGTGCGAAAGGTCAGAATGTGTATCACTGTGGTATGTCTTGAAGAATAGTGTTAGAAGCTGGTAGGAATTGGATGTTTCATAATAGCTGTTTGTGCGAAAGGTCAAAATGTGTATCACTCTTGAATGTCTTGAAGATTAGTGTTAGAAGCTGGTAGGAATTAGATGTTTCATAATAGCTGTTTGTGGGAAGGTCAGAATATGTATCACTGTTGAATGTCTTGAAGAATAGTGTTAGAAGCTGGCAGGAATTGGATGTTTCATAATAGCTGTTTGTGCGAAAGGTCAGAATATGTATCACTGTGGAATGTCTTGAAAGAGGCATGCACTGTTCTCGAAACAAAATAGTATAACAGCTGAGGGGAATTGGGTGTTTCATAACAACTGTTTGTGCGAATGGCCAGAATATTTATCGCTGTTGAATGTCTTGAAAGAGGCATTCATTGTTCATGCAAGAAGAATAGCATAACTGCCGACGGGAATTTGGTGTTTCCAAACAGCTGTCCACATACACATATCAACACAATCACGCGAGACTGAAAACCATATGTAGGCAACAGTTGGGCTCTGGGGTATAGTTTGTTATTATTCAAGATATGCGATCTGAAAAGTCAGATAAGTATATATGTATCAGATTTATTACCTGTACCTGTATAGGTTGAAGGATATATTAATATATGTTTGAAATGCGATCAACCAATTGGCCTTTCTGGGCCAAATTATCAGTAGTATGGAAACTACTTGGAATATGAGATGAAAAACATGTACAGCGTTGGGGGTACAGACTCCCGACTCCCAGTGTTTAACATATGGAATCTGTGGGGTTTGGTACTCTCCAAAACAAGTGATCTTCTCTAAGACTAATCCATACTAAATATAACATTTACTCCAAAATAGAAGCGACAAAACGCTTTCCACACCCAAAACAAATCTCTGCTAAAAGTAGAGTCCATTGTGCCATTCTGATTATATCCTGTGTATGTATTTGTTTCCGTAGGATTACAGCTGTGCGATCCATCCATGTGTGTTTGGCAGTTCTCTGCATATAAACCTTGGTGATGCTATACGACAAGTTTAAGAAAACTGTTCTTTGTCTCAAACATCTTGTGCTCTCATCAGTCGATCCCGTTGTCGTATATTAATCTTGACCAGTGAAGGCAAGACACATTCCACAACAATCTCAGCTTGTGCAACTGACCACAACAAAGGGACACTTTCTGTTATTTTTATAAATATTGGGTCATCGTTAATAATACATTGCAGTAGTGCTTTGTATAAACCACAGTCGTGAAAGTTTCAAACCTCTAATTTGAGTAACCCCCATGGAATCAATTTGTTCAGCCACATATAACCACTATGTGTTTCAGTGATTCAGGATGGTTCTTGGCAGTCTCATACTGTACCATACAAAATATAGCACTTGTCACCCAGCCTGGCACTTAGATAAATAGAGATTATTAACCGAGTGTGTTTCCGTATCATTAATATCATATATTAGGACTAAAAATTGTATTATGCGAGCCTTTGTTACATGATCACACAATCCACACCGACCAATCAGCGCCTTGGTCTGTCACGCACATCTCTCGTGATTACAGTCCATTTCAAATCATCCGCACATGCATTCTGACGACAACACAAAGTCGGGTCTATAAGCTGTTTCACATATCATAGCTCGTGAGTCGTTAATACATATTAAAAATGTGGTGTTAATAACACTGAGCGAAAAATAATCTGAATGGTTTGGTTATCAAATTGTCCATCGAAGGATCATTTTGCGTTGTTTGAACAGAAAAGGACACAAAACCCCGAAAAAGAAGCTTGATAGCAAATAAAGGTGATTCATGGGCCATGCCCATGATTTATGTTTGTGCCAACCTATGCTAAACCTAAAGAAAGGAAACTGAGATCCACAGCTGGGCACGTCCCACAATAGCATCTTAGTGGTATTGTAACAGGTATTGTGACTGTTTTTCCTAGCCAAAACTGTGATTTTTTATCATGTTTATCCGTGACTTTCTTTCCGATCACCGCCAATATACCAGCGCCATAGGCTGGGCCCGGTGAAACATGGCTTCACAAAATTTGCCTGCAAAATAACGAACTATTTGCAGACATCTTGGACAATAGTGCTATTGAAAACACCGCAATTTTCATTGATATTATTTGCCGATCGAGGCCAGAGTTCCTGTAAAATACAGTGTGTTCAGTACAGACTTTGAATATCCGAACATCGTTCCTAAACTAAATTCGTCGAACCAGTAGTTTGAAAAAAAGCTAAAGAAATCGAGGTTTATAGAATCGGGTGTGTTATATGTCATGCCAACAATAAGGGTGAAATAATAACCGCCAAGCTCGTGGTTCGCTGTGATAACCACCTCGAGGAAACCGAGAGGTGGTTATCGAAGCGAATCACGAGCTTAAGGTTGTTATTTCACATATACCACAAGGTCAAAAACATTCTTATTCTAGTTGTAATATTATTAACTGTAATGTGCAGATATTATAATAAAATAGAAAAATGAATGGTTTAGTATTTATTTATGGAAGATGTTTCCAATAAAAACATTGAGGTAGAGGCATAGGGCTGTCAACCCCGATCTGCCAAGGGAAGAGTTCTTCTCGAGGTGCGATACCGGGAATAAGGTGAGGCGAAGCCGAGCCTTGTTCCCGGTATGGAACCGAGAGTTGGTCAGATAACACACACGCACACGTTCAGGTGCAACGCAGCACAGCCAGGGGAGATGACCCCAGCTAGTCAAGCGCTGTTCCATCAGCCGTTTGTCATCCCCCGGTGTGAAGCGTGAAAATAGCACAATACTACATGATGGTTTCTTACTAAACAACTTTTACCGTGAGCAATAAAAAAACTTCCAATTTCAGATCCTGTTGGATACAGAGGTTTCAGGACCATGTGTCTTACTTATGTTTTCTGCACTTTTCCAAATTTCGAGTTATTTAATCATTTGTCGTTCTCATTCGAACACCAAACGGACTATAAGTGTGCGAAATACGTTCCTGCACCAGAATCTCGTGCAAATCGAGCTCTAAACAATCACGTGCTATGTAAAACCACGTGATTGAAACTGCCATTACAGCAAATGAATTGCGACAAGGAGATGTCTTGACTTCTCAGCGAGCTGCGACGACTCTGTTCCAGGCCAGAGTGGATTTTGAAGCAAACTGGTCTTCTGGTAAATATCGTGCCCTACATAGCATTTGTCTATATCTGTATTTGTACTCAGAAAAGCTATACTCATTACCGCCTATCTAGCGGTTCCTTTTTCGAAAATATTAGGATATTGGTAGTAATATTAAGCAAGTTAAATTCACAGATAATGAAGTAATGTAAATTAAGTTGAATTGCCTGTGAGGTGAGGTGAAATTGGGTTTAACGTCGTTCTTGAGAATATTTCGCTCATATGACGACGTGCATGCGTGTGTAAGTGTATGTGCGGCTGCTTGTACTAGCCCAGACTGAAGCTGGTTTTATAGTGCTAGCCCACTGAGATACTAGCCGCAGTGAAGCATGAATACCCCACTCAGACACATTATACTGACTCCGAGCCGACCAGTTTTTTATGAAAAGAAACCTACCCTAAACCCTAAACCTAATCCTAAACCCTACCCCTAAACCCTACCCCTAATCCTAAACCCTACCCCGTCGAAATAATCCTAATAGAATACATTTCAAGCATGGGTAACGGTTTAAAAAGATAACACTTTATATATAAAGTGGCCCCTCAACCCCCGCCTGCTTTTCACGTACAAAATTGCTGACCACGCCCTCCCCAGTCTTCATCTCTTCTTTCTCCCCTCCTAATTTGCGAATTTATCTGATTGTTCAATAGTACCATTGATTTTAATCAACTGTTGCAGGTGTACGGGCGTACAAGAGAGTAAATGAGAACCAATTAAGATGGTCAGCAGCATTCTCACCAGTAAGAAGCCAAAAATCGAGGAAGTACGATGCAAAACGGAACACAAGGCTTCAACTCCAGATGGTATGTTTTCTTTCTCCCAGTGGAAACATAATTTTAGGGAAAAATTTAAAACGTTCTCATCACTAACTCTTCTAATGAAATTTAACGTTATTGGTCAGGGGAAAATGGACTGCTCTCATAGGCCACAGGCGCCCACTGACCGAACTGTCATTCCATTGGTCAAGAGTTTGTACTAACCCCAAATGTATTGGTATTTGAGATTTTCATGAAAAATATGGTTGATACTGATAAATGCAATTTGTTGGTAAACGTTATGTTCACGTTCTGGGAATGTATCATCAAATTAATCATTGTTGTAACTCAAATTTGTAATTTATCTATGAGTATCCTGTATAAACATCTATTTCATTTTTCAGATGATTCAAGTGACCCTGAGGAGAATGGAAAAGGGGGAAGGAGGTCCTGCCGGTTCCAATTTATTAACGGCAGTGTGCAGATATTGTCAAAAAATACATCATTTTGAATGGTTCTGTATTTGTTTATTTATTGAAGATGTTTCCAACAAAAACATTGAGGTGGAGGCATAGGGTTGTCAGACCCGATCTGCCAAGGGAAAAGTTCTTCTCGAGGTGCGATACCGGGAATAAGGTGAGGCGAAGCCGAGCCTTGTTCCCGGTATCGCACCGAGAGTTGGTCAGATAACTGCCCTTGGGGGTTATATGGTAACCAACCTCTGGGGAAGGTTGGTTATCTGATAATTTTCACAAAAATTAATAACCCCAGATATTGACCGGATAATCAACCCACGTGGTATATAGGGTGTTCATTACCTGTGGTCCAGTGTAACTTTTCACACCGACAGCCCGCTTATAATCCGGAACAAACGATTCGATCCCATCTCGCCTTAAAAGGCAACTGTTTTAGTTGTTTCGAATTTCATATTTATGACTGCAACTAATTAATGTTGTTTGTGGACAACTGCGGCATAAACCAATTTCTGAACCAAATCAGGAACGTCTGATCTTCCCCTACAACGTCATCTTTAAGATTAATAGACCCATCCAGTCCCGGCCGATAAGCCCCGCCCACTTCGTGTTTGACGTTAGAGAGAACAACCACTGACTAAATCACAATGGCGTCACCGCCGGCGAAACGTAAGTGATTGTGAACGTTGCATTGATGATTTATGCTTGTGGTACTTTGGTATCCGACCTTTGTGAATGATATTTAAAGACGCAAGTTATAGGTATGTGATTTTTAATATATTTTAGTTGGCCGATTGCAATTGGCGAGTGAAAATGAGTTACATGCCCGATGAAAAATCGTCTCAGCCAGCTGCTGAGAGTAGGAAGCGTATTTTCTTTCGAATCAATTAATCTATCGGGCAATTCAACTCCGTCAAAGATATCAGCAGGGGAAGGATAACTGAATTTTGTTGTTTGGATTTTTTTCCCCAAAAATACCCATCATAATTTTATAAAAACCGTGAAAACTTCCACATGTTCATGTTGCAGATCGTTTCGGTATCTATAAATAGATTGTCAACGTTGCGCGTGGCGCCTTTACTTAGTTATCCGTTGGCGTTGTTCAAATTTAGTTAAATAATCTGAAAACTACTACTTCGTGTAATATATTTGTCTGTATATAATTAATGTAAAATCACAGCATAACTAATTTGATCTTATTTGGAAATCTGGAAAATACCACTGGCCTTGTTAACAGTATGTTTTCATGGATGTATCTGGACATACCCAGAAGCAAATATTCAGCAGCAATTCTCAGTAAAAATGTCCCTCTTCAAAATATGTACACCATCCTAAAATGACACTGAATATAAGGAAATCCATTAATTTTTTAAATGATCCTTTACATTTTATTTTTCTATTCAATGTATGTAGTTTGTTGTGGAATCCTAACTTACATACACACTTTTACTTCCACAATACTGGACTTGTACAGTATGTCACAGCACCGGAACACAAAGAAGATCCAAGATACAGTCTGCACCTTTAATACCCACGTGGTCAACGTATGGGTAGTTGCATACTAATCTCATACGTCACACGAGTGTCGTATCGCGTTGACCTGTGTCGTAACCACTTGACCTGAGATTCTAACGATTTGATTGTATAACCGATGACCTCTCAATTAGGTCACATACTGACGTAACTATTGTTTCATTCATAACAAACACGTGAATTCATTCATTCTACAACTTAAATGCATTGTGGGAATGTAAACATTGCGTACGTTGCCGTGTCGCTGTTTAATTGTGAGTCGAACTGAGATATTATATCCGTCGAAAAACATAAACGCAATGTTTCCACCAGTGATGTTAGCCGAATGACGCAACTGCAAACCAAGTAAAAGGGTGCTACGGAGTAGTTTACTGTAGGAGGCTGTACGAGGCGATGACAACTGACATGCATCCTGACGTCGGTTACCAAGGCAGTGACGTCATTACAGTGCGACGTCATGCAAATATTGTACTACAGTACAAAACTCTTCCGCAACCTCTTTATGAAACCTGTTTCGGTTTGAAACCAAAAAATAACAAAAATACGCTATTTTGTCAATTTAATGCATAAGAAGTGGGTAATAAATAAAATACCACGACGAGGTTCATTACACGTACACGATTATACGAAACTCGTGACCTCCCTATGTTATCTGACCTCGCTTTCGATTAGTCAGATACCATAGGAAGGACACTCGTTTCGTATAATTCGTATGTAATGAGACCTCGTGTAGTATTCTCTATTTATTACCCACGTGGTCAACGTATGGGTAGTTGCATACTAATCTCATACGTCACACGAGTGTCGTATCGCGTTGACCTGTGTCGTAACCACTTGACCTGAGATTCTAACGATTTGATTGTATAACCGATGACCTCTCAATTAGGTCACATACTGACGTAACTATTGTTTCATTCATAACAAACACGTGAATTCATTCATTCTACAACTTAAATGCATTGTGGGAATGTAAACATTGCGAACGTTGCCGTGTCGCTGTTTAATTGTGAGTCGAACTGAGACATTATATCCGTCGAAAAACATAAACGCAATGTTTCCACCAGTGATGTTAGCCGAATGAAGCAACTGCAAACCAAGTAAAGGGGTGCTACGGAGTAGTTTACTGTAGGAGGCTGTACGAGGCGATGACAACTGACATGCATCCTGACGTCGGTTACCAAGGCAGTGACGTCATTACAGTGTGACGTCATGCAAATATTTTTACTACAGTTCAAAACTCTTCCGCAACCTCTTTATGAAACCGGTTTCGGTTTGAAACCAAACAATAACAAAAATACGCTATTTTGTCAATTTAATGCATGTAAGACGTGGGTTATAAATAAAATACCACACTCGGTCTCATTACATACGAATTATACGAAACTCGTGACCTTCCTATGTTATCTGACCTCGCTTTCGCCTACACAACAATAGATGGCACTTGTATAGTAAAGGCCTGTGTGTTATGAATAATAATGAAAACAAACACATTTGCATCACATCATAATGACTAGTGTATGCATTAACTACAAACTCGGTCAATATATCAGTCATTATAAAAAGCTTTAGTTACAATTCAATAACGATATTTACCAAAGTTAGAATTATCCAGTATGGAGTTTGTTAACATGTGCCTGAGACATCAAACTAAGAACAGATGACTAAAGTTGTGTAAAATTGCAGTAAATAAATTCTTCGATTTTTAACCAATTTCATGTATTCCTTCACGATTTGCGATAACATATATTTTGAAGATATACTAGTACAATATATGCATAGGTTGAATGTTGGTTATTTTGTTTTTGTTTTGTTTTTTTTGTTGTTGTTTTTTGGGGGGGGATAATTCCCCAGGTCTATACTTTCTTTTGAACATCAGTTTAGATACTTTTATACTGGCTATTTCAGCTACCTGTACTGTGATGAAGTAAGCTTTGACCCGGACAACGTGCTCTCCGTCTTTTACTGCTGCAAGAAGTACAACGTTCAGTCTCTGTTGACCAAGTGCGTGGACTTCGTCAAGAACATGATGTCTGTCGACAACGTGTGTTCATTGTTCGAACAAGCTCACTTCTTTGACGAGAAGCAGTTGTACAAGAGTTGTCTCTCTTTCATTCACCGACAGGGGAGGAAAGTGTTGCAAACAACCGGATTCATTCAGCTCTCGCGCGCATGCGTTTTGGACGTCATTTCCTCCGACTGTTTGGCTTGTGAGGAAAGCTTTGTCTTCGAGGCTATGCTTCGCTGAAAATTCTTGGTGAACTGGTGTTCCAAATTCGGTTTGGCCTGTTCGACATGTCTATTATTCCTCAAAGGTTTCTACTCGCCAGATACTGACAGATGCTGAAAAGGTGATGCTTTTCCAGGCAATATCAGGCACAAAAGCTGACATGATGAAGTTTAATGGCAAAGAGAGAAACAAACCTGCTGGGAGGTATGGTTATCAGTAGGTCTGTCCCACCTTATTATATACACGGACTGCCTGTAGTTGTAGTCGGGTTTTACTTGTTTAGTTGGTTTTTATCGTCACCACTTCTTGTATATTTCGACATTTAGCATAAATACACTGGAGGCATTATCAGGGATTGCCAAAAGCAGATATTCGAGCCCATGTCTTCATTAGATGTTATTAAATGTTTTCCGATCTATGTCAATACGTATACTGTGTATCATGGAATGTTGATTTTGAATAAGAAATCTCCATCTGAACCTAAACGATGGCGCAGATGGGAAGTATTCAGATGTGAAAATACTGCTGAAATTGTTCTGGTATAAATGTGCATATTATTTCTGAACGTTTATGAAACTGCATCCTGTAATTTCTTTGATGGCCATTTTAGAAGTTGAGGTGATGAAGAATGATTATAATTTTATGGGTAGTCTATGTCGAAACGTAGCCTTTCACAGAATAAGAAGTTATTATTACCATTCTGCATCCAGTAATGTTAATTGTAATTAAATGTCTGTATATTAGGGCAGTGGTAGACTAACAACTAGTCTCTGAAATGAACATATTTTACTGAAAAAAGTTCATAGTAAAAAAATATATATATATAATGAAAAGGAGCCCTGAGACTTTCTTCATTTTCCTAAAGCTGAGGAGATCTAGACTTGCCACATTTTCTAGACTTGTGTGGGCTTTCTTGGATATATTTGCTTCAGGGTCTGTACGACAGACTAGGGCAGTGGTATCTTTAGAGAATAGACAGTATGTCTTTGTGTAATTTCCTTATCTTTTGGAAAGGACTTCACGCAAAACAAAATACTTTTACGAAAACTTCTTCAAATCGGTTTAAGCTGATTAAGATGCCATAACTTGTAAAACAGATCACATTCAGAGTTCTAGTATCACTGTAATAAGAAGTATCAGGTTCCAGTGGTTGGATGACGCCGTGTTGATGCAGGGTTTCTGAGGTCGCCCCGTTGGAGCCGAGAGCAGGGACCTTGCGCATTGTCTGTCTTCAGCATATGGTCCCACGCAGGAAGCGTACATCATGACATGCGCAATGTAGTTCTGTTCGTGGACCCCGTGGAAGAGATGGGACATGGGCCCCCGTGCATAAATACCAACATCTTCACCTCCGTGTGTTTCAATATTGTGCCGCACCGCTGCCTCAGAGGTATAATTCACATTGGCTGAAACGATAAAAACATCAGGAATTCCAAAGAATACATGAAGACTGAACAATACCAGATTTATTAAAAAGCACACAAATAAAATGATATTAAATAATCATGACTCGTAAACATTAGTGGAACATAATAGCTCTCGGAAATAGAAAAATCGCAAAACTAAGAAATGCAGAAACAGGCAACTGCAAGTTTTATGGTAAAGGTTTCGTAATAGCAAGGTGATGTTTATCGCGCCCTTTCAACCATTAAGCGTGAGGCCATCTAGTTTGAGGAAGCTTCTAAGTGAGTATTAATTAGAACAGAATGTTTTCGACAAAATTCATTGACAATTTTAGTTCCACTTCTGCATTACTCACTCGTTACATCATTCGTGAGGTTTCGCCGGCCTCCGTAGTTGACGTTTCGACCATTTCCGTAGATCAGCGTTGTGTATGTCAGGTTGTCATCGTCAAGAGACGTGTCCACCACACCTAGCCAAACATGGACATACTTGTTACTGAGGTTGTCACTTCTGTTTCAGGGCACACGTATATTAAAACGTCTTGGCGAAATAAATTTCAGTGACATAATACGTTTTTACGAGTGAATGTTGTTTTAACCAGGCAGCAACATTGTGGCCGTCCCATGGCTGCCTGTGTATCAACGAGTCTAGGTAATATGCAAAGCGGCTTAGAAAAAAACAGGTCATCTTGATACAAATCACCAGGCGAATCTCATTAAAGTCAGCGTCGACGACATATACCAGGGAAGGCTTGCTGTAGATTACATACTAGATATTCCAAATTCGGCATACAAAACGTATTCAGTTCTTGTTATACCGCTGAATGACCTCAGTTGTTTCGGGAGATGTATTTTGTCTGTGTCAAAATTGAGAAGGGAAATGTATCCGTCGTAAACGAGTACATATATTTATTTTGGTTTCGTTACAGTATATGCCAACCTGCGTTGGGCTGAGATGGCTGACTACCCGTGAAGGTCCGGGTTAGAATGAACTTTCAGTAACCCATGCTTGTCGTAAGAGGCGACTAACGGGATCGGGTGGTCAGACTCGCTGACTTGGTTGACACATGTCATCGGTTCCCAATTGCGCAGATCGATGCTCATGCTGTTGATCACTGGCTTGTCTGGTCCAGACTCGATTATTTACAGACATATAACTGGAATATTGCTGAGTGCGGCGTAACACTAAACTCACTCACTGACTCACTAAGATGGCTGACCGCTTCCCCGAGTATACACTTGGTCGCAAGTGGGGATTATGCACATGATGTGCCCATGATCTTGGCCATTCAAAAACAACAATCACATTTTTTTATTGTTAAATGCCAGGGAATATTGAAGAAGATATTTTACTTTTTTAAAACGAGTCGCTATTCGGATGTTCTGGAATATCATGAGTTGGTCATGAATGGTCGCGGAATAACACTGGTGGGCCACAGAAAGGCGTTATTCTGGAACAAAACCCCTTGCTCCCCTTTCCTGGCCATTTTTGGTACAAATGGGCTTAGCTTAAAGAATTGTCGTGGGACAACTTTCAACATGTCTGCACATATATCATTTCAACTGCAGACCCTCTTTAAAACACTCTGGACTTTGAGATAAAGTGTGACTTAACACAATGAACTACATCGTGGGTATAATGTAAACTACAAGACATATATAATATTATAAAACGTATTGCTGAAGAACGTCAGGCGCGGATTCTGATAGGGCTGGAGGCGGTGGGGTAGCTTAGTGGTTAAAGCGTCGTGACGCTGAAGACCCGGGTTTCGATTCTTCACATGGGTAAAATGTGTAAAGCCCATTTCCGGTGTCCCACGTCGTGATATTGCTGGAATTTTGCTAAAAGCGCACTCACTGACTTCATACATGAAAGACAGTTACCTTTTTGCGCAGCTATGCCACAGGAAGGGGCGACTTAGATGCTTTGTTTGTTTTTCTTTGTTATTTACAAGTCAAGTAAAAAAAAAAGAAACTTTAGAAAATATACTAATCATAGTATATTTCCTCTCCCCTCTTCGGCTTGAAGAGACAACATGGTGACAACTGGTCACTCATGGAGTCTGCCACAATATATGCAAAAGTCGAAACACGGAATGGCAAGAACGGCATTTGATTTGGCAAAGATGAAAAAGATGCTTGTTCTTGCTTAAACAATAAAACAATTTCAGGGCGCCCACGTATTTTAAGGACGCCAAGGCTAAAAGAAACCAAATAATCACTTTCATAAATTCTACCCCATTGTGACCCGGTTAACGCACCTACCAAGGATGTTGTTGCCTCTGGAAGGGTATCCGGCCATCATCATGGTGTGGGAGTGGTCAGCTGTGGTCACTATCAACGTGTCCCTGTGATTGGTCAGATTGTCAGCACGTGACACAGCTTCAGAAAATGCTACAGTGTCCGACAATGCCAGAGCGACTCTGTTTACATGATGCGCATGGTCGATGCGACCGCCTGAAAGATGGTTTGATTTTCGTTAAATTTTAAACTTTATTCCGGTTCTGTTATGTCTGGTGTTTTTTTCCATTAAGGCTTGCTGTCTGATGTGAACGATCAATGTATCTGAGGTAAAACAAACTGTTTATTGATGCTTAATAAGATCGCAGCAGTAGGGACGTTTGAAGTCGGTTGTAAGGCTTTCAAGGTTAGGTGAGGTGAGGTGAAATTGGGTTTAAAGTCGTGCTTGAGAATATTTCGCTCATATGACGACGTGCATGCGTGTGTATGTGTATGTGCAGCTGCTTGTACTAGCCCAGACTTAAGCTGATTTTATAGTGCTAGCCCACTGAGATGCCATGCCGCAGTGAAGCATGAATACCCCACTCAGACACATTATACTGACTCCGAGCCGACCAGTCCCTGTTGTACCCATTAATGCCAAGCGCCAGGCAGGGACCAACAATTACCATATTTTAACGTTTTTTTGGTATGACGCGGTCGGGGATCGAACCAGCGACCTTCCGCTCTCCGGGTGGACGCTCTAACCACTACACCACGGAGGCGGTCTCAAGGTTAGGTGAAGTGAAATGGGACTTAACGTCGTACTTAAGAATATTTAGCTCATATGACGGCTTTCAAGGCTTTGTGGATCTCGAAAGACGGATCCGGTCTTACAGAAGTGGGTGCAATGGTGGGTTTGACCAATCATCCACAAAGACGGCGTCGGCTTTGGCCAATCACCCACAAAACGTAAACTTTATCTAAAACCGTTAATAAATTACGTTCCCGACATGTAAGCTGTATGAAAGAGGGGTGTTGCCAGAACATCTAGCGTCAGAACCAGAGAGTTACCAGTCTCGATTACCGAAGATAAGAGATTCCTTCAGCCGTAACTGACTTAATAGTGATTAAATATATTTAAATCCCAATGGATGATCAATAAAGACACCCGGTGTTGGCCTCCATGAAACAGTTGCCCTTACCTTCCACGAAGAGGAAGTATCCCTTGGGGTTATTTCCTGAGTATCCGTATGGCCTTGTGTGTCAATACATCAAACAGCTGCCCTTACCTTCCACGAAGAGGAAGTATCCCTTGGGGGTTTTACTGAGTATCCGTATGGCCTTGTCTGTCACTACATGAAACAGTTGCCCTTACCTTCCACGAAGAGGAAGTGTCCCTTGGGGTTCTTCCTGAGTATTCGTATGGCCTTGTGTGTCAATACATGAAACAGTTGCCCTTACCTTCCACGAAGAGGAAGTATCCCTTGGGGGTTTTACTGAGTATCCGTATGGCCTTGTCTGTCACTACATGAAACAGCTGCCCTTACCTTCCACGAAGAGGAAGTATCCCTTGGGGGTTTTACTGAGTATCCGTATGGCCTTGTGTGTCAATACATCAAACAGCTGCCCTTACCTTCCACGAAGAGGAAGTATCCCTTGGGGTTGTTCCTGAGTATCCGTATGGCCTTGTCTGTCAATACATGAAACAGCTGCCCTTACCTTCCACGAAGAGGAAGTATCCCTTGGGGTTTTTCCTGAGTATTCGTATGGCCTTGTCTGTCATTACATGAAACAGCTGCCCTTACCTTCCACGAAGAGGAAGTATCCCTTGGGTTTTTTTCCTGAGTATCCGTATGGCCTTGTCTGTCAATACATGAAACAGCTGCCCTTACCTTCCACGAAGAGGAAGTATCCCTTGGGGTTTTTCCTAAGTATCCGTATGGCCTTGTCTGTCATGGCAGCTAAAGATGGCTCCTTGTTTGGATTCTGCTGCCTCTCAGCCTCAAACTGCATGTGGTCCTGGTTGAACAACCCTACAATGGCAACACCGTCACTACAGAATCAGGAGGCGGTGAGGTAGCTTTGTGGTTAAAACGTTTGCTCGTCACGCCGAAGACCCGGGTTCGATTCCCCACATGGGTACAATGTGTCAAGCCAATTTCTGGTGCCCTCCGCCGTGATATTGCTGGAATATTGCTATAAGCTAGTGATCAACAGCATGAGCATCGATCTATGTAATTGGGACACGATGGCATGTGTCATACCAAGTCAGCGAGCCTGATCACCAGTTCCTGTTGAGCATGGGTGGCTTAAGAACAACTCTAACCCGGATCTTCACGGGTACATCGCATTCAAGGTGGTTATAACACAAACACAGAGACAAGTCAGTTCTTTCCCCGCGGACTGTCCCCGGTTTTATACCATGCCACCGCTAAACATTGAAACCCCACCGGTGCGGCCAGTGCCTATCACATCCTTCTCATGCCGAGCGACAATCCGGGTATGATAGAGGGATCGAACCATATACCTTCCGTTCACCTGGAAGACGATCTGTCCACTAGACTAGACGAGGTGGTTCGATTCTTGATTACCACATCGCTTTTAGTGGTACATTTAACAAGTAGACATTTATGTAAAGATAAAATGATGTTTTTTCTGGTTAAATGCCCTTACTTCGAATAAACTGGCAATGTGGATTTTAGAAAGGACTTAGGTTTGAATCCCATCACAGGATGTAAGAAACCCTTCATTGGTACCCCTGTTATATAGCAGGAAACCAAGAGAAACGATTTTCTGACTTTCCCGTTCAACAAATTGTACTCTACCCAACAGGAAATCTGTCTCGAGCGGGTCGACGTTGTTGAAGTCGGTGAGGTTGGTGACGTATCGGTACTTCTGTTTATTTGCTGCCATTCGATTTTTCCACGCCTGAAGTTCAACATGTTTATATCTTACTGTTTACATAAAAGTCATTAAATTCCTGAATAAGCGCAGATAATAGCATAATCATGAAAAGTGGCCAATGGATTATTAAACAACAGATAAATTACAAACGATTCCTTAACATTGTATATATACATATAAAAGAACTGACTTCAATAGTTGTTACGTTAACGGAATTATCCCAACGGTCAAATGTGCCCTCATTGCTTTTATCTGTGTAGTATAAACACTGGTCTTTACATTTATGATCAGTACATAAACATGAATCCAGGCAAACAAACCAGTGATTGATATTATGAGCATGATAGTTCCACGCAGTCGAGCTACATGGGGTCAACCAAATCACGGACACCGGTTTGGTCAATGAGAGGTAAGAGGTCAACGGATCCTGACTTTGCTAAGGGACGCAACTCCTAACAGCACTGGGTTAAGAAAACATAAAATACACGCAAATGTGTCAACGTACGTCTATCAGATTCCTTTCATCCCTTCTTCCATGTTCTCTCTGTGCCTCGTTGTTGCCCTCGTCTGGGTCTAGGGCGGTGTTGGGGGTGAAGAACATCCGTCCTCCCCCTAGGAGTACCTGCAGCGACATTGCATACACACTCACCATTACATCGGATCTATTGGTGCTTGAATCATTATGTCTTGCATTTTTGTTATTTTTCAACAAAATGTTTTCATAAATTTATCTAAGCAAATTTATGGAAACATAATTTAAACTGCATATGAGCTACCCAGCAATATTGTACATAAGAATATTTAAGAATTATGCTTTAATAATATGGAAAGGAGAGGGGGGTCACTTACTTTGTACATGACATGCAGGGGGGTCACTTACTTTGTACATAAATTTTAAGGGGGGTGGGGGGTGGGGTGTCATTCACATTGTACATGCTTCTCCATAAAAATGTGATCATCCGCCCTAGCCATAAATTATGAAAGGTCCCTTAGCAATATGCCAACAATATCACGGTGGGGGATACCGGAAATGGGCTTCAGACATTGCAACCATGCGGGGAATCGAACCTGGGTCTTCGGCGTGACGACCGAACGTTTTAACCACTAGGCTACCCCACCGCCCCCTTAACAAAGACATATTCACCTGTATATCTGGATTGTCCTCAACCAGCTGTTCTGCTATGTCTTTACATCCGCCGGTCACCCCCACCATCTTTGAATCTCCCTCCCAGTTCCGGTTAGTCACGTGGGCGTAGCTGGCGGCAGGGGTGGCGTGTGTGATGCGTGTTGTCGTGATGACGCCGGCAGATTTCCCTAAGAAACGTAGATTTGTTGGTTTATTTTCTGTTTAATGTCGTACTTAGCAATATCCCAGCTATATGAATGGCGCCGGTATGTAAATAATCGAGTCTGGACCAGACACTTTAGTGATCGACATTATGAGCATCGATCTGCATGGCTCAAGAAAGTCAGCGAGTCTCTTCGTAGCCTCTTACAACAAGCATGGGTTGTTGAAGACCAAGACAAGCCCAGATCTTCACGGGTCAGAAACGTGTATGATTCTCACTTATCACAACGATTAATTAGGAAGTTTTGAAAAATCAAATTTTATTCGGTTATACAAAGTAAATAAGGTTTCTCTTGGCGGAAAAGCCAGATATAAGGCGCGCTTGTAAACCTGAGTAGTTGCGGAAACCGCACGTAAAATCTCAAAATAATCATCATCATCGGGGTAGTTCAATCTCTCCTGTGGTGTCAACGGAACATCTGGTCTGTTTTTCTTTTACTTTAATATCAGTATGCATTATGACCATGATCATTTTCCGTTGCCAGGCGGGGCATACTCGAATGTTGTCATAGTGGCAACGGCTCTGAACTGCAAGTATGAGTGGATTAGGGTATATGTACAGTGACTCATTCAACATCCGGGTCATAATGGCTGCTGAGAGTGAAATAGCGACGACCGGTAAAAACAAACGTGAGTTTTGTGCCAATGTGATTTTGAAATCGATACGAAACTGATTGATTATGTGATTTTATATGTATGTTATGCCATCTATGAATGTTAATAAATGATATCAAGGATGCATTGTTATATTTTTTATTACTGTGAATGTTTTTACATACGAAGACGATAACCAGATCTACAATTTCTGATATGCATGCAACAGTATGGCGATCATGACATTTAGTAAACATTGATATTTTCACACAAATACATTAATCCGACATTCTCGGTAATCCGACATATTTCTCTGCAACCACAAGTGTCGGATTAACGAGAGTTGGTTTCCGTTTGTTGCGCTGGTGCCTCGACGAGTACCACAGGAGAAGCCACAATGTGTTCTTGCTCTATATCTAAATTAGCAGGGTTTGTCAGAGAATGGTCCTATGCCCTTGTAAATATTTATGAGACAGATAGTTAGATATACAAATATATAGATACGTACGTACGTACGTACGCACACACACACACACACACAGACACACACACTCACACTCACACACATTATACATGACCTACGCCACTGAGGCAATATTAATAAACAAAATGAACGCGGTCGAGCAAACCCACGGTTGTTTCCATCTGATCCCCATTGTCATAGTATAGTACTGCAACAGCTCAGTGAGTAATGCTGCTTTAATATAAAACCTATAAATTACTGTTTAACAATTCGGTCGTCATACATGCATTATGCTCAACCTTGTAGTAATCTGTACTTACCCTGTTGGAGCGAAAACCTGAGTATAGACAGAACCTCGTTTCCTTCGACTGACTCGCACTTGTTGTATTCAGCATTACCGTTAACGCCGAGAGTGTTTGAGTTGGCCTTGACCCCAGTCAGGAATGCCGTTCCCGTCGCTGCAGAGTCGGGAGTTTGTTTATCGACGCTGTACGTCTGCAACAGACAATGGACATTAGAGGTCAAGTGGAATCTACCAAACTGGACAGAGTGGCGGCATGTGACTTTGATGAGCACTCTACATACACTATACATGTTTGTATTATTTTGCATATATACTACACAAATTTTGATAGAGAAATTTTGATTAATCAGCAACACCATTCAATATACGCTTTGGTTTTGTGTGTCACGGAAAGATGACAATTCATATCCCTGAGAAACAACCTAGAATGAGACGAAATTAATAATATTTTGTCAAACAATTAAGTCGTCTGCTTGCCGACTTAAAGATGAAGTGTTGTTTCCTATTAAGACATCATTATATTCACTCCAGTAACCGTAGAAATTGTAGACAGAAGTGCAATGATGAACCGACTCATTTTTCACACAGTATAAAAATATGATATGGTAGTCTGGACCAGACAATCCAGTGATCAACAGCATGAGCATCGATCTGCGCAATTGGGATACGCATCTAAAAGGTTATGTGAGTCAACAGACCTTGCAACGTCGTATGGAGTTGAAAAAGAGTAAGTGGGACTTTTTTTGGCACATTTATCGAATGATGCTACCAAGTCTGATTAGTTTATCGTGTCGGTAGCAATGTCCAATATATAGTATTAATTTCAACTAGACTCCCGTCGATCCTATAGTTAATTCGTGATTGCGTTAAATGATGAATGACTGCTTTTGCTTTTTCTTGAGTTTCCACGTTGATTGACAATTTCAATGTCAGCAGGGACAAGTTCTTTTCTTCATCTATCACGGAGATAAAACCTTTATCCCAGTTATACATGTCTAAAGTTGTTCGGTATATGATAAACGGATGTATTCAGGAAAGTGGAGAGACATGGGAACAACATGGTTATAAAACCAGTACTGAAATATTCACCAAACGTCGCTTTTCTTCCTAGTTACTTCACGAAAATAGTTATTTTATAAATCAATCAACAAACCTTTGCCAACGCAACATGCGGAAACTTGTCAAAACTGAGCGAATTTTCTTCTCCTGATTGACCTTTGACCTGCCCAGCAAAAATCCGACTGGCTGTGACTGTAGGGATCCCCATACCGTCGCCCAAGAAGAGAATGACGTTGTGAGCGACCCCTACGGTGGACTCCATATTTAGTGCTGCGTGGAGTTCGTCAAGAGCACTTTTGGTCCAATACTCTGGATCTGAAAAATTGGAAGAAACACATTTCTTGCACAACAGCTAATGATGCTGTCATTGTCAGTACAACATCACCAGACACACGACAACATTCATGACGTCGTGCATGTTTTAAATTTGTAGAAAAATTAAATAAAATTATTATGCGTCTATAAATACATAAACTGCAAGTGACCGGTTGCATTCGGTCAACCTAACGCCCCAAAATAACAATGTTCTTCCAAAAGAAGGGGAAACCGTTGGCTCAGTCGCCAAAGGTACCGCTATTGGTTGTGCCGAGTAACGCCCCTTGTTCATACCAGAACCCTGTCATCGTGTGTTCTAATCACGGATCATAATGATGATTCAATGGTTTGTAAAAACCACATCATGGGTTTTACCTAAATGGTAAACATCTATCACTGCATGATTTCACATAGAAATCACATAGAAAGGCAAATAACACAAACGTTAAGCAAAACGCCAACGATTTGGTGACAAGACTGCCCACTCGTCGAATGCATCTGTTATTCAGGTACATGTATTTTATTATCGTGAGAGCTAGATATAGTAGGTGAACACAGGCCCCCGTCAGTTCTCACAACCTCTTACTGACAACTTCTTATACCAATGGCCTATAAACACTCTCTTCATGGTGTGCATTCTCCAAGTGACGTCGTCGTTAGGCTGATTAGATTTATTGATCGAACCTTGAATAGGATCACCAGTGAATACAATTAACTAGGTTGGGATAGTTTATGTGCATTCTGACATGAGTCAGGGGAATTTAATGTTTAAACATATTCATACTTAAGAATTAAAAAATGATGTTGACGATTGTGCCTCAGTTGTTTAACTTGTTATTTTAAACCTTTTGAGGTTTGTCATACTTTAGATAGAAAAGGTATTGTGACATTATGTGAAACAAAACATTCGTGCTTCACACACAATTGTGTGTTATGGCAATAGAAATATCTGTTTTGTTTCGCTTTCTACTGGATGTGCATAGATGTGTGTTGGGGATAGCTTAGTGGTTAAAGCGTTCCCTCGTTTCGCCGAAGTCCTGGGTTCTATTCCAATGATATTGGCGTAATATTGCTAAAAGTGGCGTATAACCGCACTCACTCATTAACCTCCTGACAGCCTTTCCATGTACTACTATCCAAACCTGTAGCAGAACACTTACACCTTAACTCACAAAGTCCATGATCAACTTTAGTCATGTTTGAGCATTATATATCCAATGTTTCATTTCATGCGTGGTATTCCAGGTACTGCCCTTGATCTACGCCATTTAAAGTTGAATCTGGTGAAGCTCATTTGACTCGGTTTACACAAATGTAAGAACCGAGAGTGTATTCATTAATATTCATGTTAATAATGTATTACGTTGACAAATCACTCTTCACGTATATTTTATCAAATTTACCAAATTAATGGACATCCTGTCACTGGTTCCTTGAAACATCTTTCAGAGATTGGTTGGGGATCCTAGCACCTTGTCGTAAGAGTGAACTTAACGGATCGGGTGGTCAGGCTCGATGACCTGTGTGTCAGTGTCCTAGCAGGATGCTTCGGTGATCATAATATCAACCGCTGGTTTTGAATTCACAAGGCCCTTTCGAAAGTGGTCAAATGTGACACATGTTATACTTGTTGGTTGCTTGGTTGTTTAACGCCACACTCAGCAATATTCCAGCTATATGACGGCGGTCTGTAAATAATCGAGTCTGGACCAGACAATCCAGTGATCAACATCATGAGCAACGATCTACGCAATTGGGATACGATGACATGTGTCAACCAAGTTACCGAACCTGACCACCCGATCCCGTTAGTCGCCTCATACGACAAGCATAGGTTACTGAAGATCAATATTGTAACCCGGATGTTCAGGGGTTTGTTATGTACGATATATGATTGCTTGCTTGCTACTTGCTCTCTCTCTCCGGGCGGACGCTCTAACCACTACACCACGGAGGCGGTCCTATATCTCTCCCTCTCACTAAAGAACAGAGGGGTACACAGAGTACGTGATCTTGACTATCAGCTGTTAGACTTTTTGTGGAAGCCACGGTGGCTAAGTGGGTCAGATCGCTATCTTTGTGCGCTGGTGATTAGGTGCGTGACTCTGAGAATGTCGGTTCGAATCATGATAGGACTCAACCCGAAAAGTTAAAATTGAATCAGTGTTACACAAAAAGAAATCACAGAAAACAAAAAACAACCAGACAGCCTGACCCACCTTTGTCGTGTGTGTCCTTCCTGAAAGTCTGGGAATCGGGGAGGAGGACATATTGATGGGAAGGCCAGACCGACGTCACCAGGAGACACGCCGAGAGAAGTCCCTCCATAGCTGCACAAGGATTGAGGAGGAGCAGTGCAGACAACGTACCTCAGATATGGGTATACCCTGTCTGTATCCACCCGTATCTTGGCAGCTAATGTATGTGAGCAGTTTATTTATTTAACCTGTTTAAACAATTAGAGATTGCACTTCTTCACTGCGTTACTTGAAACACCTGCCATGGTGTTACCGTGTAAATTTTGTAATGTCTATAATCAAGGGAGGTAAGTTTATATCATTACTCTGACGAGTTCGGTGCTGTGGTACTTCAGTCAGTTCAGGGGCGGCGGGGTAGCCGAGTGGTTACAGCGTTCGTTCATCACGCCGAATACCCGGGTTCGATTCCCCACATGGGTACAACGTGTGAAGCCCATTTCTGGTGTCCTCAGCTGCGATATTGCTTGAATATTGCTAAAAGTGGCGTAAAACTGAACTCACTCACTCAGTTCAATTTAGTGAGTGCGCTTAGTTAATTCCATTGACACCACCAGAAATGGGCTTCACACATTGTACCCATGCCATGTGGGGAATCGAACCCAGGTCTTCGTCGTGACGAGCGAACGCTAACCACTTGGCTACCCAAGATCAATTAAGGCCACACGCAGGAATTCTCTTTCTCAAAAATTGAATTGAGTTGTGTTGAATTGAGATGAGTGTCAAATGACTGTCGCTAACATGTTTTATGTTGAATGCTCCAGTAAAGGCTGCAAAATTATTTGTGTAGACATCCGTAGGACATTTCCAGGACTTGTGACGATCTGTGTCGTTATGCTTGTCGTAAGAGGTTCCATTCCCCACATAGGCACAGTGTGTGAAACCGCTGTGATATTGCCAGAATATTGCTAAAAGCGGCGTAAAACCTCACTCACTCACTCATTCATTCAATAAACCTAACCTATTATCAAGCACGCATTCATTCATCCATTCATTCTTTCATTCTATAACCTAACCCATCCATTCATTTATTCATTCATTCAATAAACCTAACCTATTTATTACTCATTAGTGGCAAAAATGTCCACCCGCCTGGGTCGGTTGACCATGTCAACATTAATACATACATTCATGCTGACCCAGATAACGGTCGCGTTCGTGCGCTTGTCCTTTTCACATTCGTGTCCCACTGGTCTTTTTCCGGGACAAGCCAAATGATGCAACTTGGAGGTTACGGAAATGGGCGAGAGGTGACGAATGTTTCCGTGAAAGATCATCCGGCTAGTTTCGGTTAGTCCAAGCGCATCAACGGGCAAGTTCAAGGCTGATTGTCGCGACACCCAGAATACCAATCTGTTTCGAAGGTAACAGTCACATTAAATTATGTCATAATAACTAAAGAACATAACAGGTGGCGGCATTCAGCTTAAGATCAGTGTGAAATGCGATATACCCAGGTGTTGCATGAGCCGTCTGGTATTAACTAAACAAGTCATAATATTGACATTATGGTGTGTTAGCTGTATGATACATTGCAGAGTCATTGACTTTAGCCGTGATTTGAAGTCGCCCTGGCACCGAGTGTTCAAAAAGGCAGAATAAGTATCGGAAGGTGAAAATCTGAGGTACTATGTTGGAAACTGGAGCCAGTGACAGTTAGCTTTGCACGCAGGTCTCGTGCGGAATATGCCCGCGTGCAGCACGTGCTGTACGGTCCCCCGCAACCGTGCTTCTGTCAGACGACAATTGCCGCTGTGCGGATTATCTCAGCTAATCACGTAATGTTCGGTATCACGTGAGCACTTACTTTAGATTAGCTGATAGAATCCCAGTCAAACATCAACTTACAGGTAAGCCTCGTTTAACAATTATCTCAGATACATGCATGACAACTTGTTACACATTCTGAATTCGGGGGTTGGTTGGGAAGCCTTGTGGTTAAAGCGTCCGCTCGTCACAGCTAAGACCTGGGTTCGATTCCCCACATGGGTACAATGTGAAGCTCACTCACTGGCATCTGTATGAACATTCCGCCAAATCAAAATGAAATGAACAGATTTTCACATAAGATTGTTCCATAATTACATACTATTGTTCTATAATTAATCATCCGAAGGTAATAAAAAATGGCTGACATGTCACAAAACAGCGACAAACCCACAACAAATTCGGAGCGCAGCAATCAGATGTGTTCAAAACACCCGAAGCCATTGTTAGACCTTATTCAGGCAAGCGAGATCTTCCGTTATTCAATCAGTTCCAAATGACGGGACAAGCTGTTATGACAGGAAAAGCCTTCATTCGACAGCTTTCCTTCGCCGCTTTTAAGTTGAGAATGCTGATTTCGTGTTTTTGTCGTATTGTCACCGCGGCATTAGGACCTGTGGGAAGATGACGTATGTCTAGGTTGTCTCGAGATCACTCGACGATTGTAATGAGACGGAACACCATGAAATGTACATGTGTCACATGTGACAATATTATACTCTTCAGCAAAATAAATATAGAAAAATTGGAAATATCAAAGTACTGCCATAGCCCTCAAAGTCTCCAGATCTAATCTCTCTTATCTCGTAGTACATTTAAATAGGCGATTACAATAATATTATAAACTGACGTAAAAAAGAAAGTACACACCTGGTGCTTTGGGAGTATTTTCCAAAGGACATGATATCCCATGCCCTATACTCTAAGGGATATCTGGGGTGTTTTGTCAAAAACATACACAACAATGTTTGTTTCAAGATTGGGAATTAAAATAGTGCACTTTTCAAAATAGTTATGTTTATGTTGTTTCTTGGACCATAATCCCCCACATACTGGGTGTGCACTTTCTTTTGTACGTCAAATAATTTCAGCTGTAATAAGTCCAAAAATATATACATGTTGATGACTTTAAACTGTATCTGAAACTGAGGAATTCGTCGAGAGTCCTGATTTGGCGAACACGGTGTCTTCCAGTTGTCTGAACTTGTATGTAACCTTGATGCCATAAAATAAATAATTTGAAGAACCTCAGAAACTTCATATAGAATATCTTCAGTGAAGCACGGCGTTTAAGTTGATTAGTTATATATTAATATATTTATAATGGCGTCACTTAACAACGTCGAAAAACACACTAAAAATCCAAAGCAAGCCCGCAAGATCGTCAAAGACATGATAGCCGTTATGTAAACAGTGCACGAGTGCTTATTTGACTCTCTCACCGTTCGGGTACCCGTGAAGGTCTGGGTTAGAATATTGATCTTCAGTAGCCTGGCAACTGACGAGATCAGGTGGGCAGACTCGGTGGACACATGTCATCGGTTACCAATTGCGCAGATCGATGCACATGCTGTTGATCACTGGAGCGACTGGTCCAGACTCAATTATTTACAGACCGCCGCCATATAGCTGGAATATTGCTGAGTGCGGCGTAAAACTAAACTCACTAACATAACATTACTGACATTACTGAAGATCAATTCTGTAGGGATCTTCACGGGTAAGGGGGGCGAGTGATTTGTGTGTTGTGTACAATATCCATTGAAAACGCTGAAGAAAACTGTCCTTTTTGTAATGTTTTGTCGACCTCGACGTCAAGACGAGACAGAAACACATGCAGTTTTACCATCCTGCTGTGCATGCCCACCACTGATGGTAGCTGAAACATACAACTTTGTACAAATTACCATTTTTCTAGGTGAATATTTGGTTTTATATCAGAGTTGATTCGCAATAAGAGTTGATAATGCAGCCACGAGCATGACAATATACGACTGATCAATTATTATCTTAGATATTGCGCTTACATTTCGCTCCATTGGGATATTGGTGCCCTAACAATCAGTCTATTTAATAAATCACCATATATCGAAGGTAGATATCCTAAAGCGTGTAGGTTTGTTTTTTTTCTCCAGATCTTTGCTAGATATATTGATTATATTGATACTAGATTACTGATAGCATATATTTTGTTTCTGGGACATGCAGTTTCCATGTAATATACCGTTAAACTTCCAAACTTATTATGGATATATAATAGTGTCTGACTGTTTATGAGGGGAAAATTAATTTTCAGGGTTCGGAATGAAGGGATTGCGTTTAGCATTTGTCTTTATGTTATATACGTATTTTCACAGGCAACACAATCCCACTATTCCGAGCCCTAACAATTCTACTCCTACAGCTCTCTTTTTCACAATAATCGGTTCCCAATTGCGCAGATCGATGCTGATGGTGTTCATCACTGGATTGTCTGCTCCAGACTCGATTATTTACAGACCGCCGCCATAAAGCTGGAATATTGCTGAGTGCGGCGTAAAATTAAACTCACTCACTCACTGTTTTCACAATAAGGCTATCAATGTTGACCGAATTAGGTTAAATTACTCTAAGCAGACATATTTTACTCGTTTACACTTCAAAACCATATTAATTTTAGAAATGTACATTTGGAAATAAAACATTGGTTGCTGAGAATAGTTTCGCAAGAATATGTTTTAACAAATTATTCATATCATTTTTATATGCAGTAGAATTTTTCGTAGAGGTTTCGGTTTTTTTTTTATAAACTATCAATGTGCGATTGCTTTTGCAAAAAACATTACTGTTGAAAATAAACAAAATATAGTAAATATAGTGACGTTCTTGTTTGAAGTAGTTCTGGTCTTCATACGCCAAGCCTTCCAGAGCAGAACGAGTCGCTATTCAGATGTTCTGGAATATCATGAGTTGGTCATGAATGGTCGCGGAATAACACGAGCTGGTTACGAATGTTCCCGCTAACACGAATGGGTCACGAATGGCGTTACTCTCGAATCCATCGCTCCACTTTCGTGACCATTTTTGGGACTGGGTTGCATCTAAGCGCAAATGAGCTTAGTTGATAACTTCCGGGTTTGAATTGATCTTCAATAATCCATGCTTGTCGTAAGAGGCGAATAACGGGATCAGGTGGTCAGACTCGCTGACTTGGTTGATACATGTTATCGGTTACAGACCGCCGCCATATAGCTGGAATATTGCTGAGTGCGGCGTAAAATTAAAAACTCACTCATCCACTCACTCTAACATGGCTGCACATACATTTATACATATTGTAACTGCAGACGCTATTAGGGTCGATGGGGTAGCCTAGTGGTTAAAGCGTTGGCTCGTCACACCGAAGGCCCGTGTTCGATTCCCCACATGGGTACAACTTGTGAAACCCATTTCTGGTGTCCCCCGCCGTCATATTGCATGAATATTGCTAAAAACGGCGTAAAACTGTACTCAGCCAGTCAGCCACTCAGCAGAAGCTATTTAAAACACTCTGAACTTACGTTGAGATACAGTGTATCTTAACACAATTAACTGTATCGTGTTTATAATTTAAGCTACAAGACATATATAACATAATACAAAGTATGACTGAAGAACGTCAGTAGTGGATTCTGATAGGTTTGGTGACC